>NC_047116.1:39329748-39347248 GCF_902500255.1 Thalassophryne amazonica
TGTCCGGGTAAACTCCTGATGCCGGCTTCTTCTGAAACTTCTCTGTTCTCTGACGATGACCGGGGTGAACAGAGCTTTAAATTAGGATGTTTTCAGCTCGAAACAGCCAGACGGACGCCACCTCCGACCGCGCTGCGCCGATCTGCTTTGTGAGCTGTGCTTAAAGCGAAAGAAACTCCACAATCTCTCATCAGCCGTTAAACTTTACACCGAAAACCAGCTGAATTTCTCGAATAGTGTCCACACGGATATCCCTCACCGGTCCTGAAAAAATTTGATATAGCAACGCGCGCCATCTCCCTGCAGCTTCTCAGACAAAGAGATTCCGACGGGAGGGGGAGTCCACACCTCACTCAAAGCCTGCCCACAGGCGAATGACGTCACCAACAGGCATGACAAAACTCACGCATGTGCACGAGGGTTCAAGCTTGTCTGACGTAAAAACATATGAATCAAATTTATTTTTTGAAAAAAATAAAAAGGACCGCTTTTTTTTTATCACAGACCTTGTATATATATATATATATATATATATATATATATATATATATATATATATATATATATATATATATATATATATATATATATATATGTGTGTGTGTGTCTGTCTGTCTAACCACTTTAATATGTAATCACCTTATTACACCCCAGTGGCTATCTGTGGTACATGTATAACTATCAAATATTCGCTTTGGATTGTTCATACTGGAAACTTAGTTTACAGTAATTCCGACCATATGTTGATTTTACTTTTTAATGGAGTTCCAGCTGTGCATGGAGAATGGGACATGGTTGGGCTTGACAGTAATATTCTGTTTTGCAGGCAAGTGCATAAACTGCATGTGTCTCTGTGCACTGTGCAATGCACAAATGCACTAATGCATACAGTTACCTACAAAGTTCAACAGACATGATACAGTATTTAAAACCTTTTATGTTAATATGAAGAACTGAATGTAAAAGAAAATCAAATTAAAGAATTAAATTCAAATGAAAAATTTACAGTGCACAGGTGCTTCACACAAGTAAGGTCTAACTTTACCAACCCATAGAGCAAACACACATGTGACAGTGGTCAGGAAAAACTCCCTCTGATGATTTAAGGAAGAAACCTCAAGAAGACCAGACTCAAAGGGGTGACCCTCTGTTTGGGACATGCTACAGACACAGTTGACAATACGAATATACAGGAAATTTTGGAAGTCCATGTTAATGCACAGAGCAGGAGGCCTGCAGAAGAAGACACCCACTCCCGTCTCTGGATGGATCCGCACCTCAAACAGAGAGAGAGAGAGAAAAAAAATCAGAATCAGGCATGAGAAAGACAACAAATACAGTACAATTTGTCAGCATTAAGCAACAAGAACAACAGAAGAAATACTAAGGTGATCGCCAGCCACTAGCCCTAAGCTTCACTAAAAGACCCAGAATTTAGAAGTTGAGGCTGTAGCCTGCTCTGTTTCCTAATAAAATGAATTCAAAGAGTAAAATGCATAGTAACATACTCTGCCAGCATGCTAACCATACAAAAGGGAAAATAAGTACGTCTTAAGTCTGGACTTGAAAGTCTCCACAGAATCTAACTGTTTTATTGATGCAGGGAGATCATTCCACAGAACAGGGGCACGATAAGAGAAAGTTCTGTGACCTGCAGACTTTTGATTCTATTCTGTGACCCTATAAATATATATAAGTCTTAAAACAATCCCATTGCTTTAGAACACTTTAAAACCAGGTAAATGGATTAAATGTAGTTTATACATTTTTAAACCACTTCAAACCAGTTTATCCATGGTGTGGATAATAGAGGAGGATCAAAGTCAATTTATTGAATATTACCCAGTTTGCCAGTTGAAGTGGTTTGAAAGCAGTTTGAAATATTTAATTTTCTTTGGCGTATAAAAATGACAAAGAAGTCAACCTCAGTTTTTCTCAAACTAAACAGAAAAGGATCAATACCTCACATTTAAGAAGATGAAATATGTTGAAATAGAGAATTCCTCTTGATAACCAACTTTAACGATAAACGGGATATGAAAGTAACTTTACATCTTATCTTGTCACAACACCCTGGAGTCTGTTTTTGCTTGTAGTCAGAATACAAGCCGCCAAAATGTAGCTTTTGCGTGAAGTGTGTGTTCTGCTGGCTGTATCCGATATCACTCAAAGCCTGTCTGTAATTACATTGTAAATGCAGATTAGCTATGAATATTTTACAAGGGGATTACTAAAAGAGGAACGGAGACAGAGCGGGAGAGAACTGAGGCAAAAAAAGAAAAAGAAAAAAAAAGAGAAAAAAAATCAGCCTTTCGACACACACCCACATACAAAAATCCATGAAAAGCTCCGTTGAAGGCGGAGCCACATTTTGGCGGACACGTTGTCAGCCTGTTATCATCCTTTCATATGCTCGCCACCATTATTAACGGAGAGCAGGAAGAGAGAAATAAAGAAAAAATGAGAATAAAACACATCATTCCAATGTGTCAGGCTGTTGCTTCAGAAAGCGTTCAAAAGAAGACGGCAGGCCAGCTTCTATCATTGGGCTCGCGCTCTAAAACGCAGCGGTAATGAGTGTGTCTTAACAAAGATTAGCCATAATTTCCATTGTCATTTTAATTCAGTCACATTATGTCGAGGTTTACAAAGCCACAGATGAAGGCAGAGGGTGGGAGGAAGACACTGGTGCAGAGTGAGTAACCGTCTCTGGAGCTCATTTAGTCTGTCAGTCAGCCTCTATCCCTTCAAGCATACACACATACGCTGTCAGACCCACACAGTCACACACATATAAGCACAATGTTTCCCAGCTCTTTTGTCAGTCAAAATATGGTTGTCAAGAGACCCGCTGCCTGCCAGCCTCCTCCTCTTCCTCCTCCTCCTCCTGCTCCTCAACCCTTCGCACGGAGGAGGACGAGGAGGACAGACGGCCGTTTTGTAAGAAACAACCACAAAGGGGATCAAAAGTCGAACAAACTGACAGACATACAGGATGTGTTGTCGACATGTGTGCTGCGAACACGGGAGCAAAGCTTTCAAGCACCTGGATCACACGCGTGTGCTTTGTACTTCAGAGTGATAGCTCAGGGTGACACGTGTCTCTGTGGAAGTGTGAGTGTTGCATCCTGTCTGCACTACAGGTGACTTTATCCATCAAAGGATTACACAAATATCACAGCAAATCTTTGTGCAGGTATGGATATTATGTGTGTTGTTGTTGTAGTGTGGCATCTCTCTGAGGAGTAAGAGGAACTGAAACTGCTTCATGTACCGCCAACCTATAGCCATCATAGAATTTTGATAAGTCTAGTGTTTGTAAGGCCCCATATATATATATATATATATATATATATATATATATATATATATATATATATATATATATATATATATGACGTTTATCATCCTTGACATCAGAAAAAAAAAGTGAGGAGGGAGGGTGGATTTTTTTTTTTTTTTTAGAAACCAAGAAGAAATAATACAAAAAAAAAAAAAAAAAAAAAAAAAAAAAAAAAAAGAGGCTGGGAAATGAAACTTTCCCTGAAGTAGAAATTTCATTTAGAACAATGACAAAATCAACTTCACAGCTCTGCAATACTATTTGATTAAAATCCACAAAAAATATGTACATAATGCCAGACAGACATATCCTACAAATAATAATAATAATAATAATAATAATAATAATAATGCCAGATGCATCCTACAAAAAAATGAATAAATAAATAAATTGAGGGCTGGACCAAGCGGCCAAAACGTAATTTAACCTTTATTTAACCATTGAGATCGAGATCTCTTTCCCAAGGGGGACATGGACAATTACAAAGTTTCCAATTCACCTAACCTGCATGTCTTTAAATGTGGGAGGAAACCGGAGCACCTGGAGGAAACCCACACAAACACAAGGAGAACATGCAAACTCCACACAGAAAGGCCACAGGTGGGAATCAAACCCATGACCTTCTTGCTGTGAGGCAACAGTGCTAACTGCTAAGTCACCGTGCTACCAAGCACGAGTGCTTTTTGGCACTAATGAGTCACCAGACAAGAAGAAGCGAACAAGGAAAAAACTCAATTTGCAACCCGTTGTACTTAGTGTCCAAGCTACCTCCCTTGTTCAGCATACTGGCTGTAAAAATTGCTCATGGTCCCCTCAAGGGTGGTGGGGGGCACTCGCCCCGTACCATCAGTTCAGCTTCTTGGCTTTGTCTGCAATCTGTATCATGATAAACGGCATCATCCTTGCATCTGTGGTTGTCAATGATGACAAGCGGTAACTTCAAGGTCCGGCTTGGTAAACTTCGGCTGTCTTCGGCCGAAGCACGCTCGCCACCTAGCAGACATGCCGGTTCTCACACCAGCTGTACTGCTGTCAATAAAATTTGCTAAGATTTCAAAAAAAAAAAAAAAAATTGATGCAGGCCAATTTCGGCATGCAGGCAGGGATGATAAACTTTTTTTTTTAAGGAGCCTAAATAGTGTGACGTCATGTCATGTTAGGCCTGTGAGGATGTGTCATCACATCTACCGCACGCAACCACTCTGTAGGGTCCTGGTTGGCAACAACCCAAGCAAGCAACTGGTCCATCCTCACATTCCAAAAGCTGTCGTTTGTTGCAGGTTTGGTTGATGCATGGTTGACTTGAAGCACCAGAGCACTGTATCTTTCTCAAAGTGCACCACATCACCATGCAGTAGTGTCATTGCTAATGTTCCCTCAAAACGTAAATCATACTCCTTATCTCCCTGAGTAACCCTTTTATTGGCACAGCCATTCCAGGGGTACCTAAGGATCCTCCAGAGTGACTAGTTAGTTCAATCAATCAATCAATTTTTTTATATAGCACCAAATCACAACAAACAGTTGCCCCAAGGCGCTTTATATTGTAAGGCAAGGCCATACAATAATTATGTAAAACCCCAACGGTCAAAACGACCCCCTGTGAGCAAGCACTTGGCTACAGTGGGAAGGAAAAACTCCCTTTTAACAGGAAGAAACCTCCAGCAGAACCAGGCTCAGGGAGGGGCAGTCTTCTGCTGGGACTGGTTGGGGCTGAGGGAGAGAACCAGGAAAAAGACATGCTGTGGAGGGGAGCAGAGATCGATCACTAATGATTAAATGCAGAGTGGTGCATACAGAGCAAAAAGAGAAAGAAACAGTGCATCATGGGAACCCCCCAGCAGTCTAAGTCTATAGCAGCATAACTAAGGGATGGTTCAGGGTCACCTGATCCAGCCCTAACTATAAGCTTTAGCAAAAAGGAAAGTTTTAAGCCTAATCTTAAAAGTAGAGAGGGTGTCTGTCTCCCTGATCTGAATTGGGAGCTGGTTCCACAGGAGAGGAGCCTGAAAGCTGAAGGCTCTGCCTCCCATTCTACTCTTACAAGCCCTAGGAACTACAAGTAAGCCTGCAGTCTGAGAGCGAAGCGCTCTATTGGGGTGATATGGTACTACGAGGTCCCTAAGATAAGATGGGACCTGATTATTCAAAACCTTATAAGTAAGAAGAAGAATTTTAAATTCTATTCTAGAATTAACAGGAAGCCAATGAAGAGAGGCCAATATGGGTGAGATATGCTCTCTCCTTCTAGTCCCCGTCAGTACTCTAGCTGCAGCATTTTGAATTAACTGAAGGCTTTTTAGGGAACTTTTAGGACAACCTGATAATAATGAATTACAATAGTCCAGCCTAGAGGAAATAAATGCATGAATTAGTTTTTCAGCATCACTCTGAGACAAGACCTTTCTGATTTTAGAGATATTGCATAAATGCAAAAAAAGCAGTCCTACATATTTGTTTAATATGCGCTTTGAATGACATATCCTGATCAAAAATGACTCCAAGATTTCTCACAGTATTACTAGAGGTCAGGGTAATGCCATCCAGAGTAAGGATCTGGTTAGGCACCATGTTTCTAAGATTTGTGGGGCCAAGTACAATAACTTCAGTTTTATCTGAGTTTAAAAGCAGGAAATTAGAGGTCATCCATGTCTTTATGTCTGTAAGACAATCCTGCAGTTTAGCTAATTGGTGTGTGTCCTCTGGCTTCATGGATAGATAAAGCTGGGTATCATCTGCGTAACAATGAAAATTTAAGCAATACCTCTAATAATACTGCCTAAGGGAAGCATGTATAAAGTGAATAAAATTGGTCCTAGCACAGAACCTTGTGGAACTCCATAATTAACTTTAGTCTGTGAAGAAGATTCCCCATTTACATGAACAAATTGTAATCTATTAGACAAATATGATTCAAACCACCGCAGCGCAGTGCCTTTAATACCTATGGCATGCTCTAATCTCTGTAATAAAATTTTATGGTCAACAGTATCAAAAGCAGCACTGAGGTCTAACAGAACAAGCACAGAGATGAGTCCACTGTCCGAGGCCATAAGAAGATCATTTGTAACCTTCACTAATGCTGTTTCTGTACTATGATGAATTCTAAAACCTGACTGAAACTCTTCAAATAGACCATTCCTCTGCAGATGATCAGTTAGCTGTTTTACAACTACCCTTTCAAGAATTTTTGAGAGAAAAGGAAGGTTGGAGATTGGCCTATAATTAGCTAAGATAGCTGGGTCAAGTGATGGCTTTTTAAGTAATGGTTTAATTACTGCCACCTTAAAAGCCTGTGGTACATAGCCAACTAACAAAGATGGATTGATCATATTTAAGATCGAAGCATTAAATAATGGTAGGGCTTCCTTGAGCAGCCTGGTAGGAATGGGGTCTAATAAACATGTTGATGGTTTGGATGAAGTAACTAATGAAAATAACTCAGACAGAACAATCGGAGAGAAAGAGTCTAACCAAATACCGGCATCACTGAAAGCAGCCAAAGATAACGATACGTCTTTGGGATGGTTATGAGTAATTTTTTCTCTAATAGTTAAAATTTTGTTAGCAAAGAAAGTCATGAAGTCATTACTAGTTAAAGTTAATGGAATACTCAGCTCAATAGAGCTCTGACTCTTTGTCAGCCTGGCTACAGTGCTGAAAAGAAACCTGGGGTTGTTCTTATTTTCTTCAATTAGTGATGAGTAGAAAGATGTCCTAGCTTTACGGAGGGCTTTTTTATAGAGCAACAGACTCTTTTTCCAGGCTAAGTGAAGATCTTCTAAATTAGTGAGACGCCATTTCCTCTCCAACTTACGGGTTATCTGCTTTAAGCTACGAGTTTGTGAGTTATACCACGGAGTCAGACACTTCTGATTTAAAGCTCTCTTTTTCAGAGGAGCTACAGCATCCAAAGTTGTCTTCAATGAGGATGTAAAACTATTGACGAGATACTCTATCTCCCTTACAGAGTTTAGGTAGCTACTCTGCACTGTGTTGGTATATGGCATTAGAGAACATAAAGAAGGAATCATATCCTTAAACCTAGTTACAGCGCTTTCTGAAAGACTTCTAGTGTAATGAAACTTATTCCCCACTGCTGGGTAGTCCATCAGAGTAAATGTAAATGTTATTAAGAAATGATCAGACAGAAGGGAGTTTTCAGGGAATACTGTTAAGTCTTCTATTTCCATACCATAAGTCAGAACAAGATCTAAGATATGATTAAAGTGGTGGGTGGACTCATTTACTTTTTGAGCAAAGCCAATAGAGTCTAATAATAGATTAAATGCAGTGTTGAGGCTGTCATTCTCAGCATCTGTGTGCATGTTAAAATCGCCCACTATAATTATCTTATCTGAGCTAAGCACTAAGTCAGACAAAAGGTCTGAAAATTCACAGAGAAACTCACAGTAACGACCAGGTGGACGATAGATAATAACAAATAAAACTGGTTTTTGGGACTTCCAATTTGGATGGACAAGACTAAGAGACAAGCTTTCAAATGAATTAAAGCTCTGTCTGGGTTTTTGATTAATTAATAAGCTGGAATGGAAGATTGCTGCTAATCCTCCGCCCCGGCCCGTGCTACGAGCATTCTGACAGTTAGTGTGACTCGGGGGTGTTGGCTCATTTAAACTAACATATTCATCCTGCTGTAACCAGGTTTCTGTTAGGCAGAATAAATCAATATGTTGATCAATTATTATATCACTTACCAACAGGGACTTAGAAGAGAGAGACCTAATGTTTAATAGACCACATTTAACTGTTTTAGTCTGTGGTGCAGTTGAAGGTGCTATATTATTTTTTCTTTTTGAATTTTTATGCTTAAATAGATTTTTGCTGGTTATTGGTGGTCTGGGAGCAGGCACCGTCTCTACGGGGATGGGGTAATGAGGGGATGGCAGGGGGAGAGAAGCTGCAGAGAGGTGTGTAAGACTACAACTCTGCTTCCTGGTCCCAACCCTGGATAGTCACGGTTTGGAGGATTTAAGAAAATTGGCCAGATTTCTAGAAATGAGAGCTGCTCCATCCAAAGTGGGATGGATGCCGTCTCTCCTAACAAGACCAGGTTTTCCCCAGAAGCTTTGCCAATTATCTATGAAGCCCATCTCATTTTTTGGACACCACTCAGACAGCCAGCAATTCAAGGAGAACATGCGGCTAAACATGTCACTCCCGGTCCGATTGGGGAGGGGCCCAGAGAAAACTACAGAGTCCGACATTGTTTTTGCAAAGTTACACACCGATTTAATGTTAATTTTAGTGACCTCCGATTGGCGTAACCGGGTGTCATTACTGCCGACGTGAATTACAATCTTACCAAATTTACGCTTAGTTAGTTGTCACTGTAGGTCAGGGATTATTGTCCAGATTTTACAAGTAAGCCTGGAAGGACCTGGATTCTAAAGATTTGGAGCTTCAATTTCCTGCAAAGATATTGGCATCGCCAAAGAGCACTGACCACATGACTCCATAAACTCTCCCAAGGCATCTCTGGATCTCAAAGTCTGAGATCCAGAGTTTTGAAAGTTTAACACCTTCATGGAAAACAGATAGATCTCTGATGGCGGAGTCCAGGAACTCAAAGAAAGCCTGGATCTTAGTTTTGAGGACAACTGCAAACCGAGGCACTTGCAATCAGAATATCTACTGACTCAACAACAATCACAGAAAAGTCATGAGAAGTGAACATTTTGTCATTGAGAAAGGCATTCACGTTATTGGACTCCATAACCCTATACACATCATCTAGACCATGCAAACAGGAGAAGCCAGAACACATCCCTGACAAACACTAGAACTGACTGGGCAGAAGTTAGAAACTCTGGCTCCACTCTGGACAACACTCACAGTACCTCTGTATATATGGGCTATGATGTCCAGGAACCTACTAGGGATACCACAAATTCTCAGAGTGCTTTCATCAATTCACACCTGCAGTACCTTGAAGGCAGTGTAACACCCTTGTAGTTGTTGCAATCCAAGTGATCACCTTTTCCTCTCCAGAGAAGGTCAGCAAGTCTTCTCTTAAACTCTGTAGGGATGATACATATCTACCAGATTTAAAGATTAATTGCAACACCAGAGGAACAGTATCTGTCCACTCCACCCTACTGCAGATCACTGGATGTATCCCCAACTTCAGCTATTTCACCACTTTTCCAATCTAATATTTGGCCATTTGTAGCTGATTAGTGGATCAGCCATAAGAACCCTGGAATTAGACTCATCCTACTCAGAGAATCAGTCTTCTACAGCTGTTGAAAGTAGCCAGCCCAGTGGGAAAGCACAGCAGAATTATTTGTCAAGACTGAGCCATGATGTACCATGACTACTACGGGACAATGTATAGGTTTAGAGGGATGTAAATGTGAACATAATTACATTTGCATGAGGTCAACTCTACCTCAACATGGTGCACAGGTGTAATGGTCCAAAGTAGGGAACTGCTAGACGGGTCAACGTATGGTGGGGACATTGCATGCCCCGGTACCACCACAATAAGCATAAAAGAGATTGGCCAATGGAGCTGTGGCAAGTCTTTTCCACAACACATCTGTCATTTATCATCAAAAAAAGGTTACAGAGAGCATACTAATAATTTATTTATTGCAACTAGTCAATTAAAATTTAAGGATCTTGTTGACCTAAAAATTGTACTTATGTGGAAAGCTAAGCAAGGAATTTTGCCAGATGCTCTCCAAAATTTGTTTAGTCTTGTTACACAGGCCATTTGCCATAGAAGAAAATAGAATTCTCAGACTATGTTCGCAGGGACAACTATGAAACCGAGGTGTCCCTCTGTTTATGGTGTTAAACCTTGGAATGTACTGATTGAAGAATTTCAAGGTTGCACAAATGTTTAGAAATTAAAAAAAAAGAATTGTACAAGGACAAAATGAGAGAATATAGAAATTTGGAAGAAAATGAATGTAACTACTGAAATGTCAGACAATCATGTTATTATTTATGATGTTTATTTAATGTTTGATGTTTCTTTGATGAATTTCTCTTTATTTATTATTTATTTGATTTGTTATAAGTAGCAGAGAAAGGAAGGGGAGCAAATAAGATCATTCATTTTCAAAGCCATACAGTCTTGTACATGTGTCACAGGAGTCATGCACAGCAAGGCAGTTTTGACTTATGGCTAAAAAAAAAAAAACTAATTCCGGACAAGTGATCAAAATTAACATCACCTCTGTCGTTTTTACAAAGTGGAAATATGAGCTATATGTTTTAGTTTTAAAGTAATGCACAAATTCAGAAGGTTTGACGATAAACAGACATGTGCCGAAAAGCATTCTGAGAAAATTTAAAAGGACGTGCTCTCATCACTTCTTCCTCCACCCCCCCCCCCCCGTCAAAATGCAGCATACACTGCCATCTACTGAATGGGAGTGTAAATAGACCAACTGTAATTTGTCTGTGAGAGGTTTCAAATCCCGCAAAATGTCACAAAATTTCAGAGTTTGCATTGAGACTGTCTGATCAGGCTACAATTTAACTACTGTATTTCTGTGTAGGCTCTCAGTTGTCCAGATGGTTTCCATAGTAGAGAAGCATGAATCTTCGACAGGACTGGGTTGCAAGAATTTTAGCTGAGGAAGCTTCTGAGATTTGAAGTGAAACGTCCTCGCGTCAAGCAACCCAGTCCAGTCGAAGATTCAAGCTTCTCTACTAACCACTGTATTGCACACAAACAACAGCATTAGCATCATCCCAACATAAAACTTTTTGCATACTGTGCCTAAAACCATCGTGAATATATGATCTGGGTTTATATACATTGCTATTGTTTGTTTTATGTAAACCTGCAAGAAGCTCAGGTTGTTTCACCGCTATTTACAGTAGGCGGGGAATCACTGTAATATATATATATATATATATATATATATATATAAAATGTTTGAAATTCAGTTTGTGTTTATGAAGTTCCATGCAGGTTAAATGCAGCACACAGAGCAGAGAATATTTGGTATATTTGTTTTAGCAGGTTTTCAGGGTCGTCATGTAGTTTATCAGTGTTATTTTGACTGCAGCAACTCTCTGGTGCGCAAGGGATTATGGGATATCTCAATGGGGTGAACTGTGGTACGTTAAAATGATATACTGTCGTGAAACTTAAAAAAAAAAACACATGCCAATTTTGACACCCCCCTGTAAAGTTACTGTAACTTGTTGGTTTTGACAATGCCTGTGATCTGTGATCCACTTATATTGAGATTTTCTGAATATGTTGGTCTATTTATACTCCCATCCAATAGATGTCAGGGTTCTCTGCCTTTTGACCGGGGGGGGGGGGGGGGGTGATGAGAGCAGCTCATTTGAATTTTCCCATAATGCTTTTTGGCACATGTGTGTGTTTAATGTCAAACCTTCAGAATTTGTGCATTACTTTAAAACTAAAATGTAAAGCTGATATTTTCACTTTGTCAAAATGACAGAGTTGTCATTATTTTCCCTAACTGTCTGGAATTAGTTTGTTTAAATTAAACCATGAGTGAAATGTGCTTTGCGCTTCATGACTGCTGGCCACTTTGTATCAGCATGTTAAAAGTAAATGATTGCTTTTCTTCTTTTTTTTTTTTGCAGTAGCAGCTGGTATGCCCACTTTTATGATGGGAGGACTGACTCTCAAAGCAGTCTCTTTATTGCCACCAATTTAGGATTTTAGGTTTTATAGATGTTTCTGACCCTTCAGCTTTATCTCTATGCCAGCAAAAAAAAGTTAGCGAACTGAAACTTATCAGAACTAAACCGAGGAAGCTAATTGGTCCACTGATGGTTTTCGAAGTTAGCTGAAAAGGTAATCCGCTAACAAAAATGTTAGCTTTGATAATTAGCGGTTAGCGGAACCGTGCCCACTAGTGGTGGTAATTTTGAAGCCTCATGAGCCACTGCAACACAACTGGCTGAAAATCGACACACTGCTTCGACGCATTTGATACAGTTTGAAGGGTGACACCTGCTGGATTTCTTTGAGATTACCTTGAGCGAGTTTCCTGACAAATGTTTACATTAATTCATGACTGATGTGGTTTGTTCTTGAAAAATAATAATAATAAAAAATGTCATATGTATTATTGTGTCTTTTTAATGTAATAAATAGTCCCTACAGATGCACACATAATGGTTATGACAGCCTTTATTGTAGATTATATGTAGATTTGTGTTATCATTCCTCAAACTATATTAGGAAAAAAATGTGATTGGAAAAGTGAGAAAGACATGTGCTTCTGCAACTGGTGCTTATGTTGCTGTAATTTGTAAATTAGAATAGAGGGGATAGGAGACGGTGATTGTGCAACTTTCAACAATTTTTATTAAAAAAAAAGAATAATTTCAATGGTGCTGGACTTTAATCGGCTCCTCTTCTACCTCACCACCTCTCCTGCTTTGGAGAAGACCCGCTCGCAAGGCACTGATGTTGCTGGCATCGACAAATTTTTTTGCCATTCTCTGTAAATTGGGATAGACTGCGACTCGTGTCGCCCAGTATTTGAGCCGGTCTTCTCCTCTGGAGGTAGGCATATGTTGGGTCAAACCTTTGTAGTAAAGCCCTGAAGGCTTTGCTCTCCACTATTTTGAACAGTTGTACATCTTCCACAACATACGAGGTCTATTAGAAAAGTATCTGACCTTATTATTTTTTTCAAAAACCATATGGATTTGAATCACGTGTGATTACATCAGACATGCTTGAACCCTCGTGGGCATGCAAGAGTTTTTTCACGCTTGTCGGTTAGGTCATTCGCCTGTGGGCAGTCTTTGAGTGAGGAGTCGCCCACCCTCTCGTCGATTTTTTTATTGTTTAGGAATGGCTCAGAGACTGCTGCTTTGTTTGATCAAAATTTTTTCAAAAGTTTATTCGGACATTCCATTGTTAACGGACATTTTGTAATGAAAGAACGTGCGGGCAGAGTCGCATGTCGGGCCGGACCCGACCGCGGGGGGTCGCGACAGGAAAA
Source organism: Thalassophryne amazonica (assembly GCF_902500255.1). Taxonomy (NCBI): domain Eukaryota; kingdom Metazoa; phylum Chordata; class Actinopteri; order Batrachoidiformes; family Batrachoididae; genus Thalassophryne; species Thalassophryne amazonica. The sequence goes on from NC_047116.1 coordinate 39,343,069, forward strand.
ACACCTCCGTTGGAAACCTTAACGGGCAAGTTGGAACATGCCCAAGCTGTTAAACAATTTCTCAGTTAGTCACTTGTTGAAAGCCATCAAAAGCCGCCTGAATTTTACAAATGGTTTTCAACACGGAGGTGTTTTTCCTGTCGCGGCGCACACAGATTCGCCGAGTCGTCACGGAAACGACTCGGCGAATTTGCGCGCACGTCTTTCATTACAAAATGTCCTTAAACAGTGGAATGTCTGCATAAAGTCCTCATGCCGGCCTCTTCTGAATCTTCTCTGTTCTCTCACGACGTCCTGGGTGAATTAAGCCTTAAATTAGGATGTTTTCAGGTCGAAACAGGCTGACGACGGCGCCTGGAAGTGCTGCGCGACGTCCCGCTCCGTGGGAAGTCCTTACAGCGACAGAAACACCCCATAATCTCTCATCAGCCGTTAAACTTTTCACCGAAAACCAGCTTAATTTCTCTAATAGTGTCCACTCGGATATTCCTCACAGGTCATGAAAAAATTTTGATAAAGCAACGCGCGCCGTCTTGAGCAGCGTGTGAAACAAAGGAATTCAGCCAAGAGGGCGGGACCACATCTCACTCAAGGCCTGCCCACAGGGAAATGATGTCACCGACGCGCGTGAAAAAACTCATGCGCACGAGGGTTCAAGCATGATTGCTGTAATCGCCCGTCATTCAAATCCATATAGTGTTTTTAAAAAATAAAAAGGTAGGATACTTTTCTGATAGACCTCGTAGTCCACCAGTGCCTCATCCAAATCAGCTTGTCTGCCTTTAATGGAAATACAGTATGACATGCTGAGCTATTTTTGTTTATGAGTATGTTTTAATCTTAGATAAAGAATAAAATACAGGTTACATGGACTGATTCCTGCTCCAGGAGCAGCAGCAGAAGCAGCAGCCATTGATGTCTCGGGATGTTTGGACCTCAGGTGTTGCAGCATTGAAGACGAATTGTTAGTGTACCTCAACTCTTGAGCACAAATCAAGCACTTGACCTTTTTGGGGCTTATTAGATCAAAGTGCTCCCAAGCGATTGATTGTGCTCTTTTTGGAACTGGCTCCTCCATGTCCCTTCCTCACCACTACTCACTCGCACACACACACACACTCACCTTTCTCACACCTTTCACTTCAACAAAATCACAGCTCTTCAGTCACTCAGCTCAGTCTCTGATCTACCTATAATACATAGTCTAATCTATAACCTATGTTGATGTACTGTGTGAATAAATGTTGTATATGAATGGATGCCTGTTGTGTATGGTGTCTGTCTATGTTAGATCCTATGTGTACGTAGGTAACTACACTAAATGAACTCTAAACTAGAGCTAAATATAAACTAATGCTTTCCTTGGCTCCGATTCACGTAGTATTTGGCAATAACAGTGTCGCTAGCAATCTCCTCCTCTCAAAATCCCACGGTTTGAGCTGCAATTCAGATCTCATTTAAATACTCGGCGGGTCGTATTGACACGCCCAGATTATTCAAATTTTCCACGAAGCTCGACTACTTTTCACTTTTCTGATTAAAACTTTCTGAATTATGGTTTAAAAATGTCTGTCATAATTCTATACTTTGGGCTCAAACATCAAGATGTTATATTTGAAAAGAAATGCATTCAAGCAGCACATGAAAATCCAGCAATCTTATTTGTATGTGTATGTTGATGTTTTCCTTTTATTTCTTTGTTGTCATTAGGGAAGAATTATTCCTTTGATCTCTTCTTTCTTATGATTGACATTTCATCCTGATCCTGAACTTTGTTCCTGCCCTTTGAAACTTGTCACAGAGCTAACTGCTATCAGATGCTAACTGTTAACTTTTAGTATAAATCACTCGTCTTTGATCCTTCCTTATTGTGATTGTTAAAATTTGATTGAGATCATTGATCCAGATCATTCATTGTTGATTCTGATCTCTAATTTTTGAACCTCACCCTGAAGGTTCTGATTTCATCAGCATTTCACTTACTGTCTTCCCATGGTCCTGTAATTAACATCAAAGGAATCAGAATCAAGTCAGATACAGATCTTTGATCCCAACAGAATCAGAGGAACCAGGATCAATGGACACATCTTGATCATGATTATTGAAGTAATCAGCAATCATGATCACCTGAACAACATTAAAGGCAGAATTAGAATGAAGGTAATCAAGCTCAATGGGCAGATCCTGGCCTTTGATCCTGATGATGTAAATAATCAATAATGATTACAGAAACAAGATCAAAGGCACAATCAATATGAAAGGACTCAGAGTCAAGGGTCAGATCCTTGCCTTTTATCCTAAACACTGAACTAACACATGAAGCTGATTATAGGACCAAGATTAAAAGACAGAGTCAATGTTAAAGGAATCAGTATCAAGAGTAGATCATGTCCTGTGATCCTCATCATTAAACTAATCAACAATCTTCATTAAAGGAGCAAGATCAAAGGCAGGATCAGAATAAAATGAATCAGGATAAAGCGAAAGTGCCTGACCTTTGAACCACATCACTGAGGTAACACGCAATCCTGATTACAGGACTAAGATCAAAGGCAGGATCAGAGTCAAATGGATCAGGATCATGGGGAAGGTCCAAAATTTGATACTGATCACCAAACTGTTAGGCAATACTGATTATCAAACCAGGATCAAGGGAAGAATCAGGAACTCGGATCAAGAGACAGGTCCTGAACTTTTATCCAAATCAGTGAACTAATACACAATCACATATAAAGGACCAATATCAAAGGAAGAATCAGAATAAAATAAATGTGGGTCAATGGGCAGATCCTGACATTTGTTCCTAATAACTGAACCAATCACCAATCCTGACCTGGATTAAACGCAGGATCAGAATCAAATGACTAAAGACGAAGCAGCAGATCCTGAATTTTTATCCTAATCACTGAACAAACACACAATTCTGATTATAACAGCAACATCAAAAACAGGATCAGAATCTAACAAATATGGATCAAGGGGCAGGTCCTGAAATTTTATCCTCATCACTGAATTAAAACAAAATCTTGATTCAAGTATAAAGATCAATGGCAGGATAACAATCAAAATCATTTGAATCAGGATCAAGGGGAAGATCTTGAACTGTTATTCTAATCACTGAACTAGCACACAATCCTGATTATAAACTCGATTCAAAGACAGAATCAGGATCAAAAGAAAATTAATCTGGATTAAGGGGTTGATCCTGAACTGAGCTAATCAGCTATCCTGAACACAACACCAACATCAAAGACAGGATCATAATAATAATAATCAAGATCAAAGGAAGATCAATGACTTGATTAACATCTGCAGCAAAAAGTTAACCCAAGGCCTACAATGACAATATAAATGAACCCTTGCTAGTACAGGTAATAATATTCTGTCCAACTGTCTAAGTTACAGGTAAACATTGTTTTTAGGTTTGCAAATGATATTTTCCTGTACCAGGATAGTGTTTATTCAACTTAATAAGTAACTGCACAGCTTAAATTTAAAATGAAATGACATTTTTATATGAAATGAAAGCTTATGGGCAATTCCATGTTGTAGAAGTTCACAGACCAAACTTTTTTTTTTTTTTAAGAAATTGGGAGAATAGTACTCGAAATTGTAAGAGTAAATAGTCGCTTGTGCAGAAATAAAGTAATTTCAGTTGCAATGATATGGTAAAGGTTACAAATACCATGTCAAAGCAAGTCTATTTTTCATGTTTTTCTCCCATCAAAATGTGAATGATTTGGGCTCATTTTCTATCTCTTGTATGAACTGATTTTCCATTCTCTTTAGAAGCATATTATTGTTTTGCATTAATGAGCACATTGTACACCGCAGTTGAAGTGAGAAATTGGTTGCCAGCACTGCACCTGCTTTGGGCCAGAAATAAAAAAAAATACCAACATAACCATTTATTAAGCTGTCAAATTATAGTGTATGGCAATTGTCAGTCAAAGTACATTGTTTTATCAGCAGATTTTTTTGTAACTTTAAATATAGAGTGACATACTGTAACGTCAGTCACGTAACATGAGTCACACATAATTATGTAATCATTCATTTTATGCCTTTGATTTCTAACTGGCAAGGAGCAGCAGATGACAGTTGCTTATAACCTTATATCCTAGAATAAAAATAAAAACTGCATAGTTTGAAGACAAGGTTGTAATAAACTTTATGAATT